>NW_025109272.1:424920-427804 GCF_011392965.1 Frieseomelitta varia
AGTGGACCAGTCTGTTGCAAGTATTACAGTTTTTTGAATCTAGTGTATACAGTATCATTGCACATAATATTGTTATAGAGTATTATTGCATATAATTACATTACATCATAATTATGCATATGATCTTGATAAAATATTTAGAAAAGTTACATTATAGTGTTTTAAACTGGGGATTTTGGGGAGAATTTTTCTGCTTGGAAGGGGGTGAACCAGTCTGTTACAAGTATTGCAGTTTCTTCCCCTTCGTGAAATATTTTGTTTCAATCTAGTGTATAGAGTATCATTGCACACAATATTGTTAGAGAGTATTATTGCATATAATTACATCATAATTATGCGTATGGTCTTGATAAAATATTTAAAATTACATTATAGTGTTTTAAAGTGGGGATTTTAGAGTGAATTGACTTTTTCTGCTTCCAGCAAACAACGACGTTTTCTAATATAACGGTGCATAATATAATATTATCAGACAATATACTATTTTGTGATGAAATATCCAAAATATTATTTATAATGTATTTCCTCTTTCAAACTAATTTTAAAGAGAATCGACTTTTCCTACTTGTGTCGTTCTTCAAACAACGACATTTTGTAATACAACGATGCATAATGAATACTCTCTAATAATATTTTGTATTACAATCCGTAATAGACAAAATTTTCTATCAACCTTCCATTTCCAAGTATATTTCTAAAACCTCCGAATTGCAACGTTTTCTCAGTTTTAACCGTAACCCAGGCAAAACAAATGCTAAGTTTATTACGTCTTAATCATTTCTATCCAGTGATATCATACCGACGACGAGTTCAAAAGAAGAAGAAATCGACGAATTATTGTATATATACGGTTCGGTCGCTCGTTATGGTCCGCGAACCAGTTGCCAGCGCAATCGTCGAAGAACAACACAATTTCCTCTCCCTCCCCCTTTGAACAACCGAAAACTCGCGACGAGACTCTCCAACCACCGAGACAATCGCCCGTTCTCCTCACCCTGTTCAGAATCAATTTACCCCCAGCGAAGACGAATCATTTGATCCGCCGTCGTTCGAAAGAAACCTGACCGGAAGAAACCAGCTGCCGTTTCCTTTCGTCTGCCGGCGAAAAAGCAGAACAATGGCGGGGGGAGGGCTGGCTGGAGTCGAGTCCGCGGCTTCCGGTAATCAGCAGCGGGAAAAAGTTTCGCCGCGTCGTCGTCGTCGTCGTCGTCGTCGTCGTCGTCGTCGACGCAGAGATTCGTCTTATCTTCCGGCGGCCGATTATGTACGTTGCACACGAGGCGTGCATCGAGGACCGAGCCGCGTAGACAGTTGGAAACTCGATCTTTTTCTGTCAAGAACTTTCCAGGGGGTTTCGACTGCAATTTCAGCCGACGTAACGAGTTTCCCCCTTCCCCTACCTCTTCGCCTGCGTTCGGTTTCCCTTCTCTACGCGCACGTGTTTTCCTATAGATCTTCATCGAGTCTGGTCCTAGCTTCCACGGAGAAATCAATGCGAGTCGCGAGATCGCGAGTTCCGAGCGGCATTTAAATCGCGGACAAGAGGTGGTTTCGTGGTGTGCGTTTATTCATCGTATCGTGCAGCTTAATTACTGTTGATCTCGATCCCTTCTGAACATTTCAAGCGCGAGTTTCGCGAGAGATTTCAGGTTTTGTCGATTTGCAGGAGGAACTCTCTCTCTCTCTCTCTCTCTCTCTCTCGCTCTCGTCGTATAGAAACACACGCTGTCGAGACAATTTTTGTTTTAGATTCTCTTTTCTATTTTTTTTTTTTTTCCTATTTTTCTCGTTCCGAATTTTTCAGCATTTATCACAATTTTCTTTTCTCACGTAAAGTATCTTACTTTTTTTTTTAGATCAGTCTAATGTTTTACTAATTTTTGTGAATATTTTAGCTTTCTAAGCTGTTTCAGAATACATCTAAATTTAGTCTTTATATGTTGCACGTCGTTAAACAAATTACTCCAGTTCCTCACATTCTTAGATTACTCTTTTTTAAGAAACAAATGATTAAAATGAACACCCTTGGTGATCGTGAATTTTTACGCAAATCTCCAAGTTCCCGATTTAATTTAATTTTGTCACTAATCTCTCCGCCGAGAGAGAGAGAGAGAGAGAGAGAGAGAGAGAGAGAACGTTAAGTACAAGTTAAGTACTCAAATCTCTCACTGAAATTTAACCAAATTGAACATTGAAATAACGTGACATTGAATAACATCTATTCCCACAGTGTGTGACGTTTTAAGAGTATTAAAGCCAAGTTAGTTAGATAAACGCACGATTAATATTAATATCAGTCCGCGTGAAACAAAAAGCTAAACGAGGTTGAAGAATAACAGAAATTACGATTGCCACGGCACCACGGCTGCCAAGCTCGTTTTCAAACTTTCTTTCGTTTCGCTCTTACTTGTATCTGTAGTTTTGATGAAAGCAACCCCCATCTCTGCGCGGAATTTCAGAACAGAATTGTACGTGCCCATTTGTGTGTACGTGTGTGTGTGTGTGTGTGTGTGTGTAACAGAACGAGCTATCGAGTGTTCTTTTGTCGTTTCGAACGCTCGTGAACATACATGTGAAACCGCGGGACTTCCGGCGTACAGGAAGCCACGTGTCAGGCTTTAAATCTGAACTGCAGGTTTCTGCAACGGCGTTTATCTCCCATAATGCCGCGTGACGCGCACATTTTTCAACTTTTATTTTATTTGCTTATCGTTTAGCGCGCCATTACGACGGTAATAAATGGTGTTTCTCTAGGGGATTGAAAAAAATAAAAATAAAAAAGAGAAGTTTGGAATCTTTCTCTTTTTTTTTCTAACTGTCAACTGATGGAATTTTTTTCTCTCTCATCTGTTGTGAGATTAATAGTAACTGTTGCTGTTATTAT